>NC_072392.2:101492500-101496854 GCF_028885625.2 Pongo pygmaeus | reverse complement strand
AACCCTAACCCTAACCCTAACCCTAACCCTAACCCTAACCCTAACCCTAACCCTAACCCTACCCTAACCCTAACCCTAACCCTAACCCTAACCCTAACCCTAACCCTAACCCTAACCCTAACCCTAACCCTAACCCTAACCCTAACCCTAACCCTAACCCTAACCCTAACCCTAACCCTAACCCTAACCCTAACCCTAACCCTAACCCTAACCCTAACCCTAACCCTAACCCTAACCCTAACCCTAACCCTAACCCTAACCCTAACCCTAACCCTAACCCTAACCCTAACCCTAACCCTAACCCTAACCCTAACCCTAACCCTAACCCTAACCCTAACTAACCCTAACCCTAACCCTAACCCTAACCCTAACCCTAACCCTAACCCTAACCCTAACCCTAACCCTAACCCTAACCCTAACCCTAACCCTAACCCTAACCCTAACCCTAACCCTAACCCTAACCCTAACCCTAACCTAACCCTAACCCTAACCCTAACCCTAACCCTAACCCTAACCTAACCCTAACCCTAACCCTAACCCTAACCCTAACCCTAACCCTAACCCTAACCCTAACCCTAACCCTAACCCTAACCCTAACCCTAACCCTAACCCTAACCCTAACCCTAACCCTAACCCTAACCCTAACCCTAACCCTAACCTAACCCTAACCCTAACCCTAACCCTAACCCTAACCCTAACCCTAACCCTAACCCTAACCCTAACCCTAACCCTAACCCTAACCCTAACCCTAACCCTAACCCTAACCCTAACCCTAACCCTAACCCTAACCCTAACCCTAACCCTAACCCTAACCCTAACCCTAACCCTAACCCTAACCCTAACCCTAACCCTAACCCTAACCCTAACCCTAACCCTAACCCTAACCCTAACCCTAACCCTAACCCTAACCCTAACCCTAACCCTAACCCTAACCCTAACCCTAACCCTAACCCTAACCCTAACCCTAACCCTAACCCTAACCCTAACCCTAACCCTAACCCTAATCCTACCCTAACCCTAACCCTACCCTAACCCTAACCCTAACCCTAACCCTAACCCTAACCCCTAACCCTAACCCTAACCCTAACCCTAACCCTAACCCTAACCCTAACCCTAACTAACCCTAACCCTAACCCTAACCCTAACCCTAACCCTAACCCTAACCCTAACCCTAACCCTAACCCTAACCCTAACCCTAACCCTAACCCTAACCCTAACCCTAACCCTAACCCTAACCCTAACCCTACCCTAACCCTAACCCTAACCCTAACCCTAACCCTAACCCTAACCCTAACCCTAACCCTAACCCTAACCCTAACCCTAACCCTAACCCTAACCCTAACCCTAACCCTAACCCTAACCCTAACCCTAACCCTAACCCTAACCCTAACCCTAACCCTAACCCTAACCCTAACCCTAACCCTAACCCTAACCCTAACCCTAACCCTAACCCTAACCCTAACCCTAACCCTAACCCTAACCCTAACCCTAACCCTAACCCTAACCCTACTAACCCTAACCCTAACCCTAACCCTAACCCTAACCCTAACCCTAACCCTAACCCTAACCCTAACCCTAACCCTAACCCTAACCCTAACCCTAACCCTAACCCTAACCCTAACCCTAACCCTAACCCTAACCCTAACCCTAACCCTAACCCTAACCCTAACCCTAACCCTAACCCTAACCCTAACCCTAACCCTAACCCTAACCCTAACCCTAACCCTAACCCTAACCCTAACCCTAACCCTAACCCTAACCCTAACCCTAACCCTAACCCTAACCCTAACCCTAACCCTAACCCTAACCCTAACCCTAACCCTAACCCTAACCCTAACCCTAACCCTAACCCTAACCCTAACCCTAACCCTAACCCTAACCCTAACCCTAACCCTAACCCTAACCCTAACCCTAACCCTAACCCTAACCCTAACCCTAACCCTAACCCTAACCCTAACCCTAACCCTAACCCTAACCCTAACCCTAACCCTAACCCTAACCCTAACCCTAACCCTAACCCTAACCCTAACCCTAACCCTAACCCTAACCCTAACCCTAACCCTAACCCTAACCCTAACCCTAACCCTAACCCTAACCCTAACCCTAACCCTAACCCTAACCCTAACCCTAACCCTAACCCTAACCCTAACCCTAACCCTAACCCTAACCCTAACCCTAACCCTAACCCTAACCCTAACCCTAACCCTAACCCTAACCCTAACCCTAACCCTAACCCTAACCCTAACCCTAACCCTAACCCTAACCCTAACCCTAACCCTAACCCTAACCCTAACCCTAACCCTAACCCTAACCCTAACCCTAACCCTAACCCTAACCCTAACCCTAACCCTAACCCTAACCCTAACCCTAACCCTAACCCTAACCCTAACCCTAACCCTAACCCTAACCCTAACCCTAACCCTAACCCTAACCCTAACCCTAACCCTAACCCTAACCCTAACCCTAACCCTAACCCTAACCCTAACCCTAACCCTAACCCTAACCCTAACCCTAACCCTAACCCTAACCCTAACCCTAACCCTAACCCTAACCCTAACCCTAACCCTAACCCTAACCCTAACCCTAACCCTAACCCTAACCCTAACCCTAACCCTAACCCTAACCCTAACCCTAACCCTAACCCTAACCCTAACCCTAACCCTAACCCTAACCCTAACCCTAACCCTAACCCTAACCCTAACCCTAACCCTAACCCTAACCCTAACCCTAACCCTAACCCTAACCCTAACCCTAACCCTAACCCTAACCCTAACCCTAACCCTAACCCTAACCCTAACCCTAACCCTAACCCTAACCCTAACCCTAACCCTAACCCTAACCCTAACCCTAACCCTAACCCTAACCCTAACCCTAACCCTAACCCTAACCCTAACCCTAACCCTAACCCTAACCCTAACCCTAACCCTAACCCTAACCCTAACCCTAACCCTAACCCTAACCCTAACCCTAACCCTAACCCTAACCCTAACCCTAACCCTAACCCTAACCCTAACCCTAACCCTAACCCTAACCCTAACCCTAACCCTAACCCTAACCCTAACCCTAACCCTAACCCTAACCCTAACCCTAACCCTAACCCTAACCCTAACCCTAACCCTAACCCTAACCCTAACCCTAACCCTAACCCTAACCCTAACCCTAACCCTAACCCTAACCCTAACCCTAACCCTAACCCTAACCCTAACCCTAACCCTAACCCTAACCCTAACCCTAACCCTAACCCTAACCCTAACCCTAACCCTAACCCTAACCCTAACCCTAACCCTAACCCTAACCCTAACCCTAACCCTAACCCTAACCCTAACCCTAACCCTAACCCTAACCCTAACCCTAACCCTAACCCTAACCCTAACCCTAACCCTAACCCTAACCCTAACCCTAACCCTAACCCTAACCCTAACCCTAACCCTAACCCTAACCCTAACCCTAACCCTAACCCTAACCCTAACCCTAACCCTAACCCTAACCCTAACCCTAACCCTAACCCTAACCCTAACCCTAACCCTAACCCTAACCCTAACCCTAACCCTAACCCTAACCCTAACCCTAACCCTAACCCTAACCCTAACCCTAACCCTAACCCTAACCCTAACCCTAACCCTAACCCTAACCCTAACCCTAACCCTAACCCTAACCCTAACCCTAACCCTAACCCTAACCCTAACCCTAACCCTAACCCTAACCCTAACCCTAACCCTAACCCTAACCCTAACCCTAACCCTAACCCTAACCCTAACCCTAACCCTAACCCTAACCCTAACCCTAACCCTAACCCTAACCCTAACCCTAACCCTAACCCTAACCCTAACCCTAACCCTAACCCTAACCCTAACCCTAACCCTAACCCTAACCCTAACCCTAACCCTAACCCTAACCCTAACCCTAACCCTAACCCTAACCCTAACCCTAACCCTAACCCTAACCCTAACCCTAACCCTAACCCTAACCCTAACCCTAACCCTAACCCTAACCCTAACCCTAACCCTAACCCTAACCCTAACCCTAACCCTAACCCTAACCCTAACCCTAACCCTAACCCTAACCCTAACCCTAACCCTAACCCTAACCCTAACCCTAACCCTAACCCTAACCCTAACCCTAACCCTAACCCTAACCCTAACCCTAACCCTAACCCTAACCCTAACCCTAACCCTAACCCTAACCCTAACCCTAACCCTAACCCTAACCCTAACCCTAACCCTAACCCTAACCCTAACCCTAACCCTAACCCTAACCCTAACCCTAACCCTAACCCTAACCCTAACCCTAACCCTAACCCTAACCCTAACCCTAACCCTAACCCTAACCCTAACCCTAACCCTAACCCTAACCC